>NC_069500.1:62136048-62151048 GCF_027579735.1 Bombina bombina | reverse complement strand
GTACTGGTAAGAGAAGTGAGTACTGTACTGGTAAGAGAAATGAGGACCGTACTGGTAAGAGAAGTGTGATCCGAGGAGTGGACTTGACCAATAGCCCTGAGGACCGGGGTAAGTCACTCATTTTACTACGGTACTTTTGTGTTAAAATTCTCAAACTTGTACCAGTATATCCCCCAGAAACAACATGGCACATCAATGTGCTCTGGATGGGAGTGAGAGGGGCTTAAGATGAGAGCGGGAGCTGCTGTTAAAGGAGGGTGAGTCAGGATTGATGAGGAGGGGGTTGTGTGAGGAAAAAGGGGGCTATGATTGGTGAGAAGGGCTGAGGGGAGGCTTATGTAAGGTAGGGGTAGTGGTAATAGTGTGAGTAGTGGGCACTGCTTGAGGGAAGGAGTGGGTTAACAGGAGGCAGCCTGTAAGGGTTATTTCTTAAAAATGGCACCAAACTTTAAGGGTGCGGCTTATATTCAGGAGCGGCCTATACTCGGAACAATACAGTATATATATATTTCCTATGCTAATATTTACATTGATTTAATTTTGAGACATGGAGGATTTTAATTTCAGTTTTTTATCTCCCCCCATAATTTTAATGAATTTTATATATATATATATATATATATATATATATATATATATATATATATATATATATATATATATATATATATATATATATATATATATATATATATATATATATATATATATATATATATATATACACACACATATATATATCGATATCGGAGTGGCTGATTATTAGGGCCAATATTTGGAATTTCTGAAATATCGGTATCGGCCAGAAACTTACCAATATTACCGAAATGGAGCAAATCAAAAGAAATTTAGCTCTATGTACTTCAGGGAAACTATGTAGTTTTAAAGGGACACTGAACCCAAACTTTTACTTTCGTGATTCAGATAGAGCATGCAATTTTAACCTGGGTTGTTCTTGCTGATTGGTGGTTAAATTCACCGACCAATAAACAAGTGCTATCCAAGGTACTGAACCAAAAAATGGCTGGCTCCTTAGGTTAGATTTAACAATATAAGTAAAGAATAAAAGGTTTAGGGTTTAATGAGCACTCTTTCCTAGTCGAAGTAGTAAGGAATTAAAAAACAACTTAATAATTAAATGTAAAAATGAGGAAACAACCTCTATATAATAAAAGAAACCCCACCAACCAAAGTAATAATCAAGCGAGATAAAAAGCGCATGCATTCACCCCCCTGTTTTCTGGCCGATAGCTGCAGTCGTCGGCATCAGGTGCCAGGGGTGAAAAAACATGCAATATCACTAATAGAATACATAAACTAGTTTTGGCCCAAGTAGTGGCCTTTTTCAATGTGAATAGTAACAAGAAGAAGCCCCAAATGCCACCCTTTTAAATACAGCATGCTGCCTGCTATTCACCAATCATGATGCAGCATCCAGAGCCGCCCCTCATACAGCCTATCTACACTGTGTGCGACTGTGGTGTGGGCGTGTGCTGATTCTGTGCATCATGATTGGTGGACAGATTGTGACATCACATAACAGAAGACATAGTGTGTAAACAAAAAAAAATCATCATCACAATTCTGTTTGATTTCAAGGATGATGTATGCACAAGTACATCAATACACATCATTTTACATCACACAGCAGTACACACTTTAGCGTGACACAGCAGTATCACCATTTACGGCCCAAACTAACAAATTGTCCCCGTTCATTAGCACGGCACTATATACATCTATTTCCCTTTACTTGCGATTTTAGGATTCAAGAACCACACACTACTTTTTCCCCTTTACAGTTACAGGACACATGTGTTTTATGGTAATATTCGTGTATGTTCACGATATGCACAATGGTTGTTGTTTAGGACTAGTATGATCTTCCATTACATTACGTGGGCGTTTTAGATTAGGTATACATGCCTCTCATGCCTACTGACCAATAGGAACCGACTAAATGGAAGGTGTGTCACTTGACACTCCTGGATAGGCGTTTTACCTGTGCTCCCCTTTCATTGGATAACACGTATGGGAGATAGCAAGTGAACACGATTCGAATAGGCATTATATCCCTCCCACAACATGCAAACTGATTGGAGCGGGCTTACACTCCCCCTAGAATAGTTAGAACGATTGGAGGAAGCTCCGATATCGCCAAACCATGTAAAATAACACAGGCAGAGATCAAGACGCTACTGATGGCGTCGAGGATCTCCATATTCATAGTAGTAATTTGCAAATAAGGCTAATAGATGCCTTATAGTACAGAAGTTCGTTAAGGATTGATCGTATACACAAGGGATGTTTATCCCATGAAGGTATAAGTTAAGAAATGTTTAACTATAAAGTGGAAGTCATGCAATCACACACGGCTCATTAGATCACAGTTATTTTTATTTATTAAGGTCATCACCACTATCTCTTATATATATATATATATATATATATATATATATATATATATATATATATATATATATATATATATATATATATATATATATAAGATCCAATATGTTGTGTCACTCTGATTTTTATCAAGGTTCTCATATAGGGTTAGTGATTATATCAAGATGACTTTTTTCATTACTACACTGGGTAGTCACATATAGTTAACACATGTACTCCAGGTCATTTTCTAAGGTCTATGTTCTATATTATTTTCATACAAGGTACATATATTTTTTGCATATAGATTATGAATGAATATCCAAGTACTCTCAAATATCCTTTTGATGTGTCATGCACATCAGACAAACTAATGATGTATTTGTACTGATATATGTATGTGTTTTTTGGTTACTATGGTAATGAATTGTGTGGCAGGGTCTGCTAGTTAGGAGGTGCACCTGTTTGTTAATTAGGTGCACACCTGGTTCCACCTTTCCACCCCAATGTTAATGAATGTGATTTTTTGGTTGCCATAGTAATTGATTGTTAACGATCACACATTGGTTGAAATTTTAATTGACTGTCCAATTAGATAATTTTTTAGGTTTCACTATCTGGTATATAGCAAGTGTATATTTTAATGTTTTATTATAGCCTGATGAAACAGCCCATAGGAGGCTGAGAAACGCGTCGCTGTGTTATTAAAGATTTTATTTTATATATACACTTGCATGTGTGGTATTTTGACCCATTAATCTGTTGTGGTGTCTATCATACCACTTTTTATTAATATCATCTTTGCTGGAAGTCGAGGATCACCTGTTGGGGTTTGTCTACTGGGCGACTTGTGGTTCCAGCTTGCTGGTATTGCACCTGGAGGTGCTTTGTTTCCTGTGAGTATATTCATTTGGTCACATCCTCCCTGGGCCCAAACAATACTAGGCCATGTTGGTTTGCCTTTCTATCTTCTAGGCATATTACCTAGGCCCTCCAAGGAACTCCAACTGAATCTATAGAGAGGACCATCAGTGAGCTGGACTACTGTGAAGTTCCAGCCTGCCCCAATAGCACCATCTGGGTGCTTTATGTTTGTGAGTATATATATTACCATCTGTCTACATTTCACTCTGTTCTGGTGGTACTGGGCCATGGTGGCGCCTCTGTTTTCTTCTATTTATAGTGTGTAAACAGACTGACAGGATTAGTGTGTAACACTAGTGAAACAGTGAGATCCGGGTTAGTAGTACTGTATGTGCTCCTGAGTATTACACTTATTTGGGCATTCGTTGCAATTGGAGGAAATCAATTGCAGTGCACACAGTAAAACTGCAGTATAGAACATTCTGTTGCTGACAGAGAAACCTTATATCACACATGTAACTTGTTATTGCCATTACACACTGTACACAGTGATTGTTTACACTAACCCTCACTGTACACAGAAATACTGCAGTAGAGAACATTCTGTTACTGACAGAGAACCCTCATATCACACATGTAACTTGTTATTGTCATTACACACTGTACACAGTGATTGTTTACACTAACCCTCGTGGTACACAGAAATACTGCAGTATAGAACAGAAGACTGGCGAAAGTCCTTAGTTGCCTGTAAATAGTATTTCAACGCATGCACCACATCTAGGTTATACAGCAGGGAGACTAAATACACACAGAGAGAAATGCACTCACAGGAATGAACAACCAGCTCAATACCATTGTTAGCCTGTTCTATGGCGATTTACCACCTGGGTGCAACTTCTTTTAGCCCAGCAATGCTTTTCACAGAGTAGAACTTTCCTGTAGTATATCAGTCTGATCCCGCCTATTACGGTCAGTCCAGCGCCGAAATACCAGGCAATTCCTCTCTGAACAAGGAACAAAGCAACCCCAGACGATCGTTTCGGCCTTCATTGGGCCTCGTCAGTGAGGTGTAGCAGTATTCCTCTAAGCACACTGAGCAAGGAGTCCACGTCTGGTTTCCCCTTTTTCCCATAGGGAGATAGGTTATACAGAAGACACTCCTTATGAGAAGAAGGGTTAGGACACAAAGAAGGAACAACAATTTCTTGATTAATGTTCCTATCCGAAACCACTTTAGGAAGGAAACCTATCTTAGTACACAGAACTACCTTATCAGAATGAAAAATAAAGTAAGGGGATTCACACTGCAACGCTGAGAGTTCTGAGACTCTGTGAGCAGAAGAAATTGCAACAAGAAACAAAACTTTCCAAGATAACATCTTAATATCTAAGGAATGCATAGGCTTAAATGGAGCCTGTTGAAGAACAACGTTAAGACTCCAGGGAGGTGTAACCAGCTTGAATACAGGCCTGATTCTGACCAAGGCCTGACAAAAAGATTGCACGTCTGGTACATCCACCAGACGTTTATGCAACAAAATAGACAAGGCTGATATTTGACTTCAAGGTACTAGCAGATAATCCCTTCTCCAGACTCTCCTGGAGAAAAGACAAAATCCTAGGAATTCAAACTCTACTCCGAAGTAACCCCTGTATTCACACCAATACAGATATCTACGCCATATCTTATAGTAAATTTTTCTGGTAACGAGCCTGAATCATGGTCTCAATGATCAACTCAGAAAAACCATGCTTAGATAAAATTAAGCGTTCAATCTCCAAGCAGTCAGCTTCAGAGAAACGAGATTTTGGTGAAGAAAGGGCCCTTGAAGTAGAAGGTCCTTCCTCGATGGAAGTCTCCAAGGTGGAAGAGATGACATCTCCACTTGGTCTGCATACCAGATCCTGCGAGGACACGTGCCGGTGCAATGAGGTTCACCGATGCCCTTTCCTGTTTGATTCGAGGAACGACCCGAGGAAGAAGAGCGAACTGAGGAAATATATGCTAGACTGAAATTCCAAGGGACCGCCAGGGCATCTATCACTACAGCCTGAGGATCTCTCGACACGTACCTCAGGAGCTTGGCATTCTGTCGAGATGCCATGAGATCCAGCTCCGGCTGTCCCCATTTGAGAATCAAGTTTGAAAACACCTCCGGATGGAGTTCCCACTCCCCCGGGTGAAAGGTCTGTCTTCTCAGAAGATCCACTTCCCAATTGTCCACCCCTGGAATGTGGATCGCAGATAGACAGCAGTTGTGGGTCTCTGCCCACTGAATAATCTTGGCTACCGCTGTCATGGCCAAGGTACTCCGAGTTCCTCCCTGATGGTTGATGTAAGCCACTGAAGTTATGTTGTCCGACTGGAACCTGATAAACTGGGCTGAAGCTGAGGCCAGGCCAGAAGAGCATTGAAGATTGCCCTCAGCTCTAGGATGTGTATGGGGAGAACAGACTCCTCCCTAGTCCATGTCCCCTGAGCCTTTAGTGAGCCCCAGACTGCTCCCCATCCCAGCAGGCTGGCGTCCGTTGTTACAATCACCCAGGTGGGTCTGCGAAAGCAGGTTCACTGGGAGAGATGATCCAGAAACAACCACCAAGGAAGAAAGTCTCTTGACGCCTGATCCAGAAGAATTCGCGGAGACAGGTCCGCATAATCCCCGTTCCATTGCCTGATCATGCATAACTGCAGAGGTCTGAGATGGAACCGGGCAAACGGAATGATGTCCATGGCAGCTACCATCAGACCGATCACCTACATACATTGAGCCACAGACGGCCGAGAAGAGGACTGAAGGGCCAGACAAGAGTCAAGGATCTTTGATTTTCTGACCTCTGTCAGAAATATTCTCATTGATAAGGAATCTATAATGGTTCCCAGGAACACTACCCTTGTAGCTGGAATCAAGGAACTCTTTCTCAAATTCAACTTCAATCCATGAGAATTCAGAAAAGATAACATCTCCGTGTGAGAGTTTGCTTGTTGAAAGGAAGGTGTCTGGACTAAAATGTCGTCCAGATAAGGCACCACTGCAATGCCCCTCAACGAGAGCAACACCAACAGCGCTCCCAGGACCTATGAGAAAATCCTAGGAGCTGTGGCAAGGTCAAATGGAAGAGCCACAAACTGGAAGTGTTTGTCTAGAAAAGCAAACCTCAGAAACCTGTGATGATCCCTGTGGATGGGAACATGTAGGTACGCATCCTTTAAATCTACTGTTGTCATGAATTGACCCTCTTGAACCAAGGGAAGAATGGAACAAATAGTTTCCATCTTGAAGGACAGTACACTGAGGAACTTGTTTAGACTTTTGAGATCTAGAATTGGTCTGAAGGTTCCCTCTTTTTTGGGAACCATGAACAGATTGGAGTAGAATCCCATTGGAACAGGAACTATCACTCCTAAGTCGGAAAGGTCCCGGACACAGTGTAAGAACTCCTCTCTTTTTATCTGGTCTACAGATAACCTTCAGAGCAGAAACCTGCCCCTGGAAGGAAAGGTTTGAATTCTAGTTTGTATCCCTGGGACACGATGTCCACTGCCCATGGATTCGGCACATCCCGAACCCAGGCCTTAACGAAGAAAGAAAGTCTGCCCCCCGACAGATCCGGTCCCGGATCGGGGGCAGACCCTTCATGCTGACTTTGAGTCACTAATGGGCTTCTTAGATTGCTTCCCCTCGTTCGAAGACTGGTTGGACCTCCAGGAAGGCTTGGACTGTTCCTGCTTAGCAGAGGGAGAAGAATTTTTACTCTTGAAGTTTCGAAAGGAACGAAGATTACTCTGACGTCCCTCTCCTGCTTATTATGCTTATCCTGAGGGAGGAAATGACCCTTTTCTCCCGTAATGTCTGAAATTATTTCAGCCAAGCTCGGCCCAAACAAGGTCTTACCCTTGTAGGGAATCGCCAAAAGCTTAGACTTAGAGACATATACGGAGACCAGGATTTCAACCATAAAGCTCTGCGAGCCAGTACTGCAAACCTAGAAATCTTTGCTCCCAACTTAATAACTTGAAGGGAAGCATCCGTTATAAAGGAATTGGCCAACTTTAAGGCCTTGATCCTATCCTGGATCTCTTCAAGAGGGGTATCTGTCTGAATAGAATCAAACAACGTATCAAACCAGTATGCTGCCGCACTGGTGACGGTAGAAATACATAATGCAGGTTACCATTAGAAACCCTGGTGTACATACATCTTTTTAAGCAACCCCTCAAACTTCTTATCCATAGGAACCTTAAAGGAACAGCTATCCTCTATAGGGATAGTGGTTCTCTTAGCCAAAGTGGAAATTGCTCCCTCCACCTTAGGGACCGTCTGCCAAGACTCCTTGATAGAGTCAGCTATTGGAAACATCTTCTTAAAAATTGGGGATGGAGAAAAGGGAATACCAGGTCTCTCCCATTCCCGAGCAATAATCTCTGTAGCCTGGTCTGGTACAGGAAAAACCTCCATTGTGGAAGGTACATCAAAGTATTTGTTTAGCTTACTAGACTTCTTAGGATTGACTATGACTGTCATGTCAGCGGCGTCCAAGGTGGCCAAAACCTCCTTAAGTAACAAACGGAGGTGTTCTAGCTTAAACCTGAAAGATACAACTTCAGCATCGGAAGAAGGAATTACACTGTCTGAGTCTTCACCCTTAGATGCCACCAAGTATCCTCCTCCTCAGACTTCTGGGAGGTAACATTCGGAATAGTCACGACTGTGTCAAAAAACCTTACTCACTGATTCTTTATATTTCCTCTTGCACTTTCCCTGCAGCATGGGAAAAGCAGACAGCGTATCAGTACCACAGAGCATATGTGGGTAGCAATGTCTTGTAAAGTAACTCCAACCAGAGTGTGAGAGGAAACGCTGGGCACTGCATGTGTGGACTATAAGGTTTGGGACACTTGAGGAGAAAGCTGCGGCATCTCTTGAACAGGAGACTCCTGAACAACCTCCGCCTTAGATAATGATGGTTCAGTATCAAAAAGTCTATCCCTGTAAAGCAATGTTCTCTCAATACATGAGGAACAAAAAGGGATTGGTGGTTACACATTAGCATCTTTACACAAAAGAAAATCCCCAGTCAAAAAAATATTCTTATATCAACTTAGAATATTATTGTGACAAAAATGTTACTGTCCCTTTAAATTTAAACAGTCACTTTATTTCTTTAACAGCAGGGCTCAATAAAAAAACTCTTATATCAACTCAGAATTTGTGACAAAAACGTTTCTGTCCCTTTAAATTCAAACAGACATTTTATTTCTTTAACAGCAGAGCAGCGACTCTACAGAAAAAAAACATAATTTATGCTTACCTGATAAATTCCTTTCTCCTGTAGTGTGATCAGTCCACGGGTCATCATTACTTCTGGGATATTACTCCTCCCCAACAGGAAGTGCAAGAGGATTCACCCAGCAGAGCTGCCATATAGCTCCTCCCCTCTACGTCACTCCCAGTCATTCGACCAAGGACCAACAAGAAAGGAGAAGCCAAAGGGTGTAGTGGTGACTGGAGTATAATTTAAAAAATATTTACCTGCCTTAAAAAACAGGGCGGGCCGTGGACTGATCACACTACAGGAGAAAGGAATTTATCAGGTAAGCATAAATTATGTTTTCTCCTGTTAAGTGTGATCAGTCCACGGGTCATCATTACTTCTGGGATACCAATACCAAAGCAAAAGTACACGGATGACGGGAGGGATAGGCAGGCTCTTTATACAGAAGGAACCACTGCCTGAAGGACCTTTCTCCCAAAAATAGCCTCCGAGGAAGCAAAAGTGTCAAATTTGTAAAATTTGGAAAAAGTATGAAGCGAAGACCAAGTTGCAGCCTTGCAAATCTGTTCAACAGAGGCCTCATTCTTAAAGGCCCAAGTGGAAGCCACAGCTCTAGTGGAATGAGCTGTAATTCTTTCAGGAGGCTGCTGTCCAGCAGTCTCATAAGCTAAACGAATTATGCTACGAAGCCAAAAAGAAAGAGAGGTAGCAGAAGCCTTTTGACCTCTCCTCTGACCAGAGTAAACGACAAACAGGGAAGACGTTTGTCGAAATTCCTTAGTTGCCTGTAAGTAAAATGTTAGGGCACGAACTACATCCAGGTTGTGCAGAAGACGTTCCTTCTTCGAAGAAGGATTTGGACACAAAGAAGGAACAACAATCTCTTGATTGATATTCCTGTTAGTGACTACCTTAGGTAAGAACCCAGGTTTAGTACGCAGAACTACCTTATCCGAATGAAAAATCAAATAAGGAGAATCACAATGTAAGGCTGATAACTCAGAGACTCTTCGAGCCGAGGAAATAGCCATTAAAAATAGAACTTTCCAAGATAACAACTTTATATCAATGGAATGAAGGGGTTCAAACGGAACGCCCTGTAAAACGTTAAGAACAAGGTTTAAACTCCATGGCGGAGCAACAGTTTTAAACACAGGCTTAATCCTGGCCAAAGCCTGACAAAAAGCCTGAACGTCTGGAACTTCTGACAGACGTTTGTGCAACAGAATGGACAGAGCTGAGATCTGTCCCTTTAATGAACTAGCAGATAAACCCTTTTCTAAACCTTCTTGTAGAAAAGACAATATCCTAGGAATCCTAACCTTACTCCAAGAGTAACCTTTGGATTCGCACCAATATAGGTATTTACGCCATATCTTATGGTAAATCTTTCTGGTAACAGGCTTCCTAGCCTGTATTAAGGTATCAATAACTGACTCAGAAAACCCACGTTTTGATAAAATCAAGCGTTCAATTTCCAAGCAGTCAGCTTCAGAGAAGTTAGATTTTGATGTTTGAAAGGACCCTGTATCAGAAGGTCCTGTTTCAGAGGTAGAGACCAAGGTGGACAGGATGACATGTCCACCAGGTCTGCATACCAAGTCCTGCGTGGCCATGCAGGTGCTATTAGAATAACTGATGCTCTCTCCTGCTTGATTCTGGCAATCAATCGAGGAAGCATCGGGAAGGGTGGAAACACATAAGCCATCCTGAAGGTCCAAGGTGCTGTCAAGGCATCTATCAGGACTGCTCCTGGATCCCTGGATCTGGACCCGTAACGAGGAAGCTTGGCGTTCTGTCGAGACGCCATGAGATCTATTTCTGGTTTGCCCCAATGACGAAGTATTTGAGCAAAGACCTCCGGATGAAGTTCCCACTCCCCCGGATGAAAAGTCTGACGACTTAAGAAATCCGCCTCCCAGTTCTCCACTCCCGGGATGTGGATTGCTGACAGGTGGCAAGAGTGAGACTCTGCCCAGCGAATTATCTTTGATACTTCCATCATTGCTAGGGAGCTTCTTGTCCCTCCCTGATGGTTGATGTAAGCTACAGTCGTGATGTTGTCCGACTGAAACCTGATGAACCCCCGAGTTGTCAACTGGGGCCAAGCCAGGAGGGCATTGAGAACTGCTCTCAATTCCAGAATGTTTATTGGTAGGAGACTCTCCTCCTGACTCCATTGTCCCTGAGCCTTCAGAGAATCCCAGACGGCACCCCAACCTAGAAGGCTGGCGTCTGTTGTTACAATTGTCCAGTCTGGCCTGCTGAATGGCATCCGCCTGGACAGATGTGGCCGAGAAAGCCACCATAGAAGAGAATTTCTGGTCTCTTGATCCAGATTCAGAGAAGGGGACAAGTCTGAGTAATCCCCATTCCACTGACTTAGCATGCACAATTGCAGTGGTCTGAGGTGTAAGCGTGCAAAGGGTACTATGTCCATTGCCGCTACCATTAAGCCGATTACCTCCATGCATTGAGCCACTGACGGGTGTTGAATGGAATGAAGGGCGCGGCAAGCACTTTGAAGTCTTGTTAACCTGTCCTCTGTCAGGTAAATCTTCATTTCTACAGAATCTATAAGAGTCCCCAGGAAGGGAACTCTTGTGAGTGGAAAGAGAGAACTTTTCTTTTCGTTCACCTTCCATCCATGCAACCTTAGAAATGCCAGTACTAACTCTGTATGAGACTTGGCAGTTTGAAAGCTTGAAGCTTGTATCAGAATGTCGTCTAGGTACGGAGCTACCGAGATTCCTCGCGGTCTTAGTACCGCCAGAAGAGCACCCAGAACCTTTGTGAAGATTCTTGGAGCTGTAGCCAATCCGAATGGAAGAGCTACAAACTGGTAATGCCTGTCTAGGAAGGCAAACCTTAGGTACCGGTAATGATCTTTGTGAATCGGTATGTGAAGGTAAGCATCCTTTAAATCCACTGTGGTCATGTACTGACCCTTTTGGATCATGGGTAAAATTGTCCGAATAGTCTCCATTTTGAACGATGGAACTCTTAGGAATTTGTTTAGGATCTTTAAATCCAGGATTGGTCTGAAAGTTCCCTCTTTTTTGGGAACCACAAACAGATTTGAGTAAAACCCTTGTCCCTGTTCCGACCGTGGAACTGGATGGATTACTCCCATTAACAAAAGCTCTTGTACGCAGAATAGAAACGCCTCTTTCTTTGTTTGGTTTGTTGACAACCTTGACAGATGAAATCTCTCTCTTGGAGGAGAGTATTTGAAATCCAGAAGGTATCCCTGAGATATTATCTCTAGCGCCCAGGGATCCTGGACATCTCTTGCCCAAGCCTGGGCGAAGAGTGAAAGTCTGCCCCCCACTAGATCCGATCCCGGATCGGGGGCCCTCAATTCATGCTGTTTTAGGGGCAGCAGCAGGTTTCCTGGCCTGCTTGCCCTTGTTCCAAGACTGGTTAGGTCTCCAGCCTTGTCTGTAGTGAGCAACAGATCCTTCCTGTTTTGGAGCAGAGGAAGTTGATGCTGCTCCTGCTTTGAAATTCCGAAAGGAACGAAAATTAGACTGTCTAGCCTTAGGTTTGGCTCTGTCTTGAGGCAGGGCGTGGCCTTTACCTCCTGTAATGTCAGCGATAATCTCTTTCAAACCGGGCCCAAATAAGGTCTGCCCTTTGAAAGGTATATTAAGTAATTTAGACTTAGAAGTAACATCAGCTGACCAGGATTTTAGCCACAGTGCTCTGCGCGCCTGAATGGCGAATCCGGAATTCTTAGCCGTAAGTTTAGTTAAATGTACTACGGCCTCCGAAATGAATGAATTAGCTAGCTTAAGGACTCTAAGCTTGTCCGTAATCTCATCCAGAGTAGCTGAACTAATGGTCTCTTCCAGAGACTCAAACCAGAATGCCGCCGCAGCCGTGACCGGCGCAATGCATGCAAGGGGTTGTAATATAAAACCTTGTTGAACAAACATTTTCTTAAGGTAACCCTCTAACTTTTTATCCATTGGATCTGAAAAGGCACAGCTATCCTCCACCGGGATAGTGGTGCGCTTAGCTAAAGTAGAAACTGCTCCCTCCACCTTAGGGACCGTTTGCCATAAGTCCCGTGTGGTGGTGTCTATTGGAAACATCTTTCTAAATATCGGAGGGGGTGAGAACGGCACACCGGGTCTATCCCACTCCTTAGTAATAATTTCAGTTAGTCTCTTAGGTATAGGAAAAACGTCAGTACTCGTTGGTACCGCAAAATATTTATCCAACCTACACATTTTCTCTGGTATTGCAACTGTGTTACAATCATTCAGAGCCGCTAACACCTCCCCTAGTAATACACGGAGGTTTTCCAGCTTAAATTTAAAATTTGAAATATCTGAATCCAATCTGTTTGGATCAGAACCGTCAGCCGCAGAAAGAAGCTCTCCGTCCTCATGTTCTGCAAGTTGTGACGCAGTATCTGACATGGCCCTGGCATTATCAGCGCACTCTGTTCTCACCCCAGAGTGATCACGCTTGCCTCTTAGTTCTGGTAATTTAGCCAAAACTTCAGTCATAACAGTAGCCATATCTTGTAATGTTATTTGTAATGGCCGCCCAGATGTACTGGGCGCCACAATATCGCGCACCTCCCGAGCGGGAGATGTAGGTACTGACACGTGAGGCGAGTTAGTCGGCATAACTCTCCCCTCGCTGTTTGGTGAAATGTGTTCAATTTGTACAGATTGACTTTTATTTAAAGTAGCATCAATACAGTTAGTACATAAATTTCTATTGGGCTCCACTTTGGCATTAGCACAAATAGCACAGATATCTTCCTCTGAATCAGACATGTTTAACACACTAGCAAATAAACTTGCAACTTGGAAATACTATTCAAGTAAAATACTATGAAAATGTACTGTGCCTATAAGAAGCACAGAAAGATTTATGACAGTTGAAAATTAATAAACTGAAAAAGGTTATAGCATCAATCTTTGTAAAAAACACAATTTTAGCAAAGGTTTGTTCCCATTAGCAAAGGATAACTAACCCTGATAGCAGAAAAAAAGTTACAGAATAAACGTTTTTTATCACAGTCAACTACAATCTCACAGCTCTGCTGTGAATGATTACCTCCCTCAAAACAAGTTTTGAAGACCCCTGAGTTCTGTAGAGATGAACCGGATCATGCAGGAAATACAATGAGCTTCTGACTGAATTTTTTGATGCGTAGCAAAAGCGCCAAAAAAAGGCCCCTCCCCCTCACACACAACAGTGAGAGAGATCAGTAAACTGACAGAAATTAGATCAAGCAACTGCCAAGTGGAAAAATAGTGCCCAAACATTTTATTCACCCAGTACCTCAGAAAATGAAAAAGATTTTACATTCCAGCAAAAACGTTTAACATAAATTAAGAGTTATTAAAAAGCCTGTTGCTAGTCCCTGCAAAATAGGCTAAAGTCTTATGTACACAGTGCAATTCCAGTGAAGTACCATTCCCCAGAATACTGAAGTGTAAAATATACATACATGACATTATATCGGTATGGCAGGATTTTCTCATCAATTCCATTGTCAGAAAATAAAAGCTGCTACATACCTCTTTGCAGATTAATCTGCCCGCTGTCCCCTGATCTGAAGTTTACCTCTCCTCAGATGGCCGAGAAACAGCAATATGATCTTAACTACTCCGGCTAAAATCATAGTAAAAACTCTGGTAGATTCTTCTTCAAATTCTACCAGAGAAGGAATAACACACTCCGGTGCTATTATAAAATAACAAACTTTTGATTGAAGGTATAAAACTAAGTATAATCACCATAGTCCTCTCACACATCCTATCTAGTCGTTGGGTGCAAGAGAATGACTGGGAGTGACGTAGAGGGGAGGAGCTATATGGCAGCTCTGCTGGGTGAATCCTCTTGCACTTCCTGTTGGGGAGGAGTAATATCCCAGAAGTAATGATGACCCGTGGACTGATCACACTTAACAGGAGAAACAGGCAACCTCCACACCTCAGCAAGCTCTGCTGAGGTGCCTACCTGTCCTGCTGGCTGCCGGAATCAATAGCAGATAGTGAATCGGACTCCCAACACAGCTGCACCAGCCGGCTTTAGAAATCGCTGAACCGTCTTCTGAGGAGCTATGCAACGGATATTCAGCACCCGGGGCACACAGGAAGCAGAAAAAAGGCGCGCAAAAAAACGTCCTTGCCTTCCGGTCGCCATTTACTTCCCTTTAGGGAAAAAACGCTGGGAGAGAGAAGTAAAGCTGCATTTACTGTACCCTCATCATAGTACATAAAGCAAGTCATGAGATTGATCTTACACGACAGTGCTGCATAATATCCCAAAGACAGATACTTATACACTCCAATTAAACTGAGCCTCCATATATTGTCCCCAGTGCCTGCATAACTGCCATACAATGACCCATTAACCCCTAATAGGCTGATTGTATAAAATCCCAAACATAATTAACTGTCAAAGTGCCAGGATTTCCCTTTTTCTTTCAGAGAATAAAAA